>NW_025937381.1:204272-206899 GCF_000764305.2 Hyalella azteca | reverse complement strand
TGATACTAGTTGTCCGTCTTGAATCGTCGTGGTTAACTTGCAGCACTATCTCTCGCACCCGCGGAGCTGTTTCCACAAATGCGTCTGGCTCTCGGCTAAGTCGTAGAACGCCGCCCAGTAGCTCTAACCGCCACTAACGCCGATACGGAACTGGCTCGCGGTGGCCCGCTCGCCCCTTAAATACTTCCCCGGTCTCGCGCATGCGCGCTAGACGGCTCGAGCTCCACACCCCTTAATTCAAAATTCGCTTCTAACCCCCAATCCCTATTCTTATCTTATTTATACTTTATTCCTATTCCTAATCATCGTCGGTTTTTTTAATAAATCTTTTAACGGTTATAGTTATACTCCTATACCTGTCTCTTATACACATCTAGATGTGTATAAGAGACAGCTGTCAGCTCGCTCAGAAGTGTGAAAGCTTTTGCCGGTGAAGGTGTGTTATACGATCGGTCCATAAAGAAGTGTTGATCGGTTCAAAATGACATAAGAACAGGTTCTTGACATAAGAACAGGTTCTTTTGAATAACCTATGGATTGGCACCATGCTGCCGACCTCTGGACTAACAACTAACCTGTTAACACTAGTAACAGGCTGAAGTTGACAACATTACACCGAAATCTTTCATGCAGTTTTATTCTGTAATTTATATTATGTATGTATCATGCTGGTTTTTAAATAATATATAATACTAATAAGTAAAATGTAAAGGCTTTCTCTATAAATGTAGCGGTAGCGCTGAAGCGGCAATACCTCGTATCGCTACTTGAATATGGAGCAGGTGCTACCGCTACTGCTACAATTGCTTGAATGTAGAGCCGCTACGGCTACTGAAAATGTAGCAGCAGCTACATGTAGGGTAAACGCGGTATATTCCGACATCATAGGTAATTCCGTAATTTCCGTCACTTCTCTAGTTTTTCCTTCATATTAAGCTTTGTTTTAGTTCCATGCGTTCATTGATGGTTGAAATGGTGACGTCATACATTTGCATGTCGAAATACTGTTTGATTGTTTGCTTCTGAGCTTCTGGGACTCCGGTAAACAACACCTACGCAAAGAACTTCATCATCCGGCAGCTGGCAATCAACCAACACGAACTGCTCGAAGGCGCTTGGCAAATCTCTACGAATCGGACGCAGCTCGCTCCTGACGTACAAGCAAATTTCTGAGTACAGGTCTGTGATGGGTTATAATCGCGGACAGGATATTTAAAACATTTGTGCTTGTTTGATAGATGATTCAATTTTCAAAAAATTTTCCTATCAAATAAATGATTCATTTGAATCAGAAGTTACGAATATAATTTATCAAACTCAAGAAGCTGTCAATTTTCAACAACCCTGAAAACTTAAGTTATGTATAATTTAATATAATTCAATTATTTGCATCTGACTTATAATTTGATCATCGTCTTGAACATTTAATCCCCTCCCCTTCCAAGTTGTGGAAGACTTCGTATCCCTGAATCAAAATCTCACACTCTTGAAATTCGAACCTGGAGTTTTTTGGTTTAACCTCGGTTATTCCTACCATGCTCGGTCTGCGCAGTTCTATGAGCGCCTCCAATTCCGATCGCTTGTTTAACAAACTGTCGGCATTTCTGTACAAACACACGAATGACTCCACCGCAGAAGCATCAGAGCAGGTGCCTGTATTGCAATTTTGTTCACCTGATCTCCCACCGTCTACCTGCCGTCCTCCACCGGGGCTCACTGGATCGGGTACTTGCCCACGTTCACCACCTTGCCGTTTTTTCTCACCCACACGGCATCACTATCCCCCCGTCGTCTTGACTCCTCCTGCTTCTCTTTCATTTCTCTGAATAAGGCCTCATCCTCCATCCGCTCTAATGGGGTCAAATCCCTACGTGCACCTATCCTCAGGCACAGTCCTCCCTCTCTCGCTGCTCCCGCTCCGCGCGCCTCAATCTTGGCTTTGCGTATGGCCTGGAGGGCTTCATCTCTCTCTGCCTGATGGGCGAAGGAGAGCCTGAGTGGTCTTGGCTTGGTTGCGTTAGTGACATAGCTTCCAAGACGTCGGACTTCTCGTGGCTTCTGACCGCACTTGGCTTCATGCAGTATCCTATCTGATCTACATAGGTCCTCCTCGTCCCCTCCCCCGTCCCTGCCCCTCTGTGGCTCAGCAAGTCCAAAGATGATTAGGTTCTTACTACGGCGGCTTCGGTCCTCAGCCTCAGCAAGCAGTTATTTGTTGCTGTCGTGCGCCCGAATCTAGTGTTTGGAAACGTTGTGTCACTTGTGTGGTCACCGAGATTTGAAAATGACAAAATTTAAAAGAGAATGTTCAAAGACGTGCAACAAGGATAATTCCAGGCTTGAAGGGAAAGTCCTATGAAGAAAGATTAAAGATTATGAAGATTCCAAGCTTTAGTTATCGACGTCTGCGTGGGGACCTCATTGATGTATACAAGTATACTCATGGTTCATACAAAGTCCCCGAAGGATTACTAGATTGAAACAAGAACCAACACCAGGGGCCACGGCTATAAACTAAAAAAACTGCGCTGCAACTTGTCCACGCGACAACATTTCTTCTCGCTTCGAATCACCGACATGTGGAACAGCCTCCCTGATGACATACTTTGGGGCTCAAAGTATGAACG